>NW_027272718.1:0-44531 GCF_040938485.1 Diadema antillarum
TTTTTGAAAAATATGAATTGAAAGCATTTGCAATGTGAACAGGGTCACTGATGGTTTCATCATTCAACTTAATATTATCATTAGCTGCATTTTTACTCGAAACATTCATAGCTTCCTTTAAAACGTTCCAAGTACTTTTCATATCAAACTTGTATCTTTGCAATTGCTTAAAATAATATTTGCTTTTCTTTTCGGAACATGAAATCATAGAGTATTTTCATATGAAGTGTATGAAAAAGAATGAAGTTTTGATCGCTCATTTTTTCCAATTTGTCTCTATAATATAATCGATTTTTCCTGTTAGTCGAACGAAGAACTGATTTTGAGATCCACGGTAACCTAGGTGTCTTTTTGTAATCTGGTTTATTTTTTTTTTGAAATACATTATCCGAATGATAATTAAATGTTTTCATGAAGTAATCAAAAGACAAATTGATATAATCACTTTCAAATACTCAATCAGCATTTGCGAGAACCGCATCAAGACTAGCTAACTTTTCAGTTGAGACTCTATGACTTAATAAAGGAGATGAAAAACATTTAGCATTATCAACTGAGGTTTTAAGAGCAAAATAAGTCATAATTGGATAATGATTAGTCGTATCTGACAGAATTATATAAGAATCAGTAAGGAGTAAGGTATTACAAAACAAATTATCGATCAGGGTAGCAGAGACACGCGTAGGTTTCGAAATAAGCTGAAGAAAAGACGAGGACAAAAATGTTCGAAGAAACTCGTGTGCGACAGTATCATTTTCCGACTTAAGTCAATATTGAAGTCACCGAGGAAGAAACAATCCTTGTCTTTGAAAACTGGGGATTTTACCAAATCTGAAAGGTAAGTTAAAAAATCCTTGATTTTGGAGTTGGGAGGTCTGTACATAATGCCTACCACAATATTCTTAATTCCTGGGATGTAAAAAAAAGAAGGATTCAAGGATATTATCCATTCTCGAAATATCATCATGAACAATACATTCAAAAGTACGCGATATGTACAGTGCAACACCTTCACCACTCCTTTCGGGCCTGTTAATTAACAAACATATTCTATGCGTCAATCGCAAAAAAAAAAAAAGAAGAAGAATACATTAGAGTTTGAATTTAACCAGGTTTCACTTAAACCAACAACAGAAAATGACTGATTTGCATCAGACTCTATAAATAATTTTAACTCATCAAAATGTTTGTTCAAACTCCTGATATTTAAATGCAACAAAGAAAATATATCTTTAGAAAAACTATTATACATACAATGTATATTTGCATTAATTCACAGTAATATAATTACACGTCATATTTTCAGTTAACTCTTTACTGAAATCATGGGGCAATTCATTTGTGGATGAATTTAAGTTGTCAGCGACAGAATTGTCATAAAAAAATTGTTCGTGAATTTTCGTCACCGGCAATAGGTGATATCAAGTGATGTCGTACGATACCTCCAATATCAAATCTCTCAGGCCGGGGCAGTAACTTCCGGTTTCATGCGTGCGAGCTAGCTCGATGCACGGCCTGTGCATGTGGTGCACCTCTACTGCTGGCGTACGGATAGTTGTCCAGTTTTTTTTTTCCTTTTAGCATCATCAGAAGTACACTCTGCTGCCTCACAGAAAAACCACATCGTGTAATGGATAGTTATATTCGGGAAATAAACAAACTAAAGTCTAAACAAATATATTTCTTTGGATCCAAAACAAAGCTGGCAAGTTCGCCAATAGAAAAGCAAACACGTAAATTAATAACCGGAAGTTACTGCCCCGGCCCTAGAGGTTCGATATCGGAGGTATCGTACGATATCACTTGATATCGCCTTCATATCGCCTATTGTCGGTGGCGACAATTAGATACTCCACTAACTGAATCTGATTCTAACCATATTTGCCTGAAGAGCTCAAAAAGTCATCATTATTTGATAGAGAACTAAGCGGTGCATTCAAAAAATTAGCCATTGTAAATGTGGGACATACTATGAAAGTTTGTGTTGCCAAACAAGCCGCAATGACAGGAACGAGTGCATACTGCGAGAAAATAATCAACGAACAGAGTGAGATGAGACACTGGAGAGCCGAAGAACATGAATTCTGTCAAAATCATAATGGACAGAGGATCGCTGCGAAGAAGTCGAACAGGGAAGAAAAGAGAGCAGTACAAGGTAGACGAGAAAGTTCAGTAACAACGAAGAGAAACATGGAACACACAAAAACTGTAAATGAGGACAAATCGGTTGTCTCCGAGGGCTTCCGAGACGATAACAATGGAATATGTACAACACAGAAATCCGAGCCGACATTAGGAACGACATGCTAATAGTTTTTGACTGGCTCCCGTAATGTATAGCTAGTTCGCTTTGAGCGCGCGAAAAGGTCCAGTTGTGATGTAGTGAATAGATAGAGAAGAGAAAAGAATTAATATGTTGAAAGGAAAAACGGGATAGAAAAAAATACCTGTTTGAAAGACAGATTATCGAGTTCAGCGTCCTGCTATTACAAATAAAGTCCGTGTGACACACTATACGCCTATCTAACAAGGGCATTTACCCATATAATTACATGCATTTAGATGTGACATTGCGATGGCACATGCATGGAGTTCCTATACATGGTAGGCCAACTCATTGACAGTATCACAAACCAAGGCCGAGTAAAAATAACCATTAAAGGCATATGGAAAGCTGTGAGTGGTGCGAGGTTTTAACCAATCGGGTTGTTGAGACTCTCATTATGCGTAATCAATATGCAAAGAACATATAGGGAAGGATTTATAAACATAGCAGTGGTCGGTGACTGAATAAACCAACTTTAAGTCACTGATGTCATTCGACGTGGGCTCACTAGAATAAGACAATAGGTGGCCGGACAAAAACAAACAAACAAAACATGGGCGTAATCGACCAGGCTAAAAGTAGGCTGAAGCACTTGAGGTATTCAATAATTTGTTCGACTGACGAAAATATGAATGCGCATAGTGATAATACAAATTATCAACAACTGATGTGTAACAAGAATAATCAGCTGTGGGTGCTAAGTACGTAATACACTATGATTGAGGTTATGCATGACTCAGAGGAGAAGGAATCTGGAGCAGGTTTGACGACCACAGAAAACTGTACACTATTATCTAGGCAGAGAATGATATAAAAACATTAATAGATCGGATTGCAAGTGTAAAAGAGCATAGTGGACTAAAAGTAGGCTGGAGCATCTGAAGTATCCAACAGTTTGATTGAAGAAAACATGAATGAGTATAGTGATAACACAAATTATCAGCAACTGACATGTAACGAGAATAATCAGCTGTGGGTGCTATAAGTGCGTAAATTGACGGTAAGGGATCGAGGATGTGCATGACCATAAGGAGAAGGAATCTGGAGCAGGGTTGACGACCACAAAAACTGTTCAATACCATGCAGGCAGAGAGTAATGTAAAGCACTAAAAAATCGGTTTGCCTGTGTGAATGAACCTCATGGAGGGTTGAAAAAAAAATACACAAGAATCCGGAACAGAGGAATCTGATTTGTATACTTTGATTGTTGTTATGCCTGGGAATCATCGGACACCTATCCGGTAGTTGGGTGTAACAGTCGTCTCGCGAATATGCATACGGCCTGAACTACAAACACACCGGTTCAAGAAACAAAATGGAAAGTATAAGCAGAATGCAAGGGAATAATGCTGACATGGCTGTTGGCTGTTTGCAACAAACTGACATTGGATGCGTTCATTGAGGTTACTCAACCTATATCTGTACATGTAAGGTACATTAAACAACAGCAGGAATACATTGAGCACCCGAAACGCATTACACATAATAAGACCTGCTCATTAAAGGGACGGCGCAGCATCAGCCGAGATTCAGCCTTTAACTTTTTTCCGGATACCCAGAAACCACCCTATGAAGAACCAAAGAGCATCTCATAAGAGACTTCCCATCATCATTTATTTTCAAGAGAGAGAAAGAGAGAAAAGGAAAAGTCCCAACCGAAACTGTACCATCCTTTCAAAGAGACACTCGAGCAATACAGAAAAATACCGGCAGTAACCATGGTAACATGAACTTAACTTTGTTAAGTTTAAAAAATAACAGAGTTAAATGTGTGAAAATTTACCTGAATTCATGCTTTACATGTAGTTTCAAATAAAAATACATTGTATACATTGCTTGTTATGTCTTGAATGTCAAGGGAACAACATTCATAACATGGGTATAGACATGCGCGCACCCAATTAAAATGTAGCAAACAGGCTTTTCTGAGAATGAGAAAGAATTAAAACAGAATATACTAAGGAACATTGGTGCCATGATAATTGCAACAATCGAACTTTGAATACACTTGTTGAGGTCACTCACCTTAGGGTATGTATACATTAAATAACAGTGTGAATGCATGGAGCATCCGAAACTCGAAACAAACAGGGCTGACTCTTAAAGGGACACTCTGGGCCATGCGGCAAATTGTTATGCATCTCTATATAGAACAAACTTTCGTTGAAAGGTCACACAATCTGAACCCAAACCAGAGACACTAAGGGGTCTAAAAATGTGAATGAGAATTATCTTGCTGCATGACACAATCGAGACCGGTCATTTGAAGAAAGGAAAAAAAGAAAAAGAAAAAGAAAACATCCACAAAAAAAAAACTCAAGAAAAAAGAAAAAGAAAAAGAAAACATCAACCAAAAACAACAAAAAATGTTGCAAATTGGAAAAGACAAACAGTTAGTGGACATTAGCACGAAATCAAACTAATCAGTTATCATCGGATGAAATTTACACATTTTAGATAAACACACCAATATAACAATTATTTTTATAACACTGTAAATATTGTAATGTCATAATTAAATCGACTATTTATGAAAAACATTTACCTGACATCATATCTGTTGCGCATGAAGTCTTGAATGAAAATCAAAAAACAAAAAAATCTGAAAAAACTTAGTCAGAAGTACGTTCATTTTTTAAATCGACATACCAACACCTATAGGCAGGTAAGAAGAGTTAGTGTGCCATTTCGATGGAATCAATAGAAGCAAACAGGCAATCATCTTCAATGATTAAACGCCCTTATGACAATAATAAAGGCTTTGCTCAATTTCTATAAAAGCCAGCATAAAAAAAACAGCTGAAAAGAAAGTGAATCTTGGGAAGTAAAAGGTAACCAAGTTCACACAGGTGGATAAAAAAACCCTATATCAGAAAGAAAAGGTGGAATCGAATGAAAAGGAAGAAAAATAAAAAGAGGAACACCCAAGTGTCAATCTTAATCGGAAGTCTTTCCTTATGCCCTTGGCTTAAAACAAAAATAGATATCTAATTTCCTCATTCAATATTTCACTAAATTTTACGGGAGAATAATGAAGGGAAATGAAAGTTCTCTCCATGAAAAAAAAAGAGCAAAGCTTTACATCAGTTAAAAAAAAATGATAATGTAAATAGCTCATCACACCAGCCTTCCCCAGTAAGTACGTAAATTCTTTTCTCCCTCCTTTTCACTTTCGCCATAACAATTATTGTTCGAACTTAGCACCCCAACAACAACAAAAATACTAGAAATATCACTGAAGGTGATTAATACCCCCGCCCCGTGACGACAGTCTTACCCAAGGAAATTACAGCACTTGGTGAAAACATGCATTGAAGACAGTATATGACATGGCATAACACACACTGAGATAACTTATTTCAAAAACAGAATACATGCAATAGCAGAGGTTAATGTGTATTGGTACTCGTCAAAAAGTTGTAATCTTACCAGAGTATTGTGTGTGCCACATTTCATAAGCTTTTGTCAAAAACTGAGGAAGTAGTTCAATCCACAAGATCTTTCCATGATCTTCCGCCATTAATATGCCGTTACCATGGCAACGCAGCTTCCGACACGTCCAAAAAATATGTCTTGCACATCTTCCCACCAAGACCAATGTGTGTGCCACATTTCATGAGCTTCAGTCGAATACAGAGGAAGAAGTTCAATCCGCAAGATCTTTCCTTGATCTTCTGCCATTAATATGCCGTTACCATGGCAACGTACTTTCGGGTACTGTCGAAAAATGCGTATTGCACATCTACAACCAAAGGCACACATCTGTACCAAGTTTCATGGAAATTGGGCAAAAACTGAGGAAGTAGTTTGCAACACAAAATTTTCCATCATTTTGGCTCATAATATGTGAGCTGTTACCATGGCAACATACTTTTTGTCACTGTCAAGAAATGTGCCATGCTGACCTATATCCTAAGACAAACATTCAATATGAATTCCATGAGAATTGGAAGAACACTGATGAAGCAGTTTTGCCATGAAGCATTTTGCCCTATATTTTACCAATAACATGCCGTTACCATGGCAACGCACTTTTTGCCACTGCGGAAATATGTGTCTTGCACATTAACATATTCAGATGAACATCTGTACCTAATTTCATAAAAATTGATCAAAAACTGTGGGAGGAGTTCGCGACGCAAGATTTGTACCCATTTTTGCTCATAATATGCCGTTACCATGGCAACGTACTTTTGGGTACTGTCAAAAAATACGTCTTGCACATCTACAACCCAAGGCACACATCTGTGCCAAGTTTTATGGGAATCGGTTGAAAACTGAGGAAGTAGTTCGCGACGCAAGATTTGCAACGGACCGACCGCCCGACCGTCCGCTGATTCCTATATACCCCCTTCAAACTTCGTTTGGCGGGGGTATAATAAGGAGAGGAAAGAAACAAGGCTTCTAACTCATGGGCGTTTTTTTTTTTCTTTTTCTTCTCTTTTTTTCTTTTTCCCTTTGTACCTTGATAATTTAGTTTTCATATAGTATCGTCATTATTACTCTGTGTCCTATCTCCATTGATTGCATAGCAAATTTACACTGGTATTTTTTCTTGGAACCTGCGTTTACAAGCTTTGCTTTTGCGGTTCCATCATATTTCACAAGTTATTGAGAATTGTCTTATGTACATTATGTATGCTGACATACTTTCTGTTCATGACCCGATTTATAACATATTTTGTGTCTTGCTTGGTTTATATTCTTTTTTTTAAATGTATCTCGATGAAATGTATCTGAAGTGAAATATGACAATAAACGTGCTGGAACTGTTCACTGTGTCTCGAGTGTATGACCAGGGCAGTTTCAGTTATTCAACTCAATTCAATTCAATAAACGCTATGCAGTATAATGTTTTCTTTTACTAGATAAAGCAAGCAGTACATGCGTCTATACGACATTTTGTTACAAGACCAATTTCAAGCATAATGGAGTGAACATAATGATTGACTCATTGCAAACGACCATAGTTAGCGTGATATGGCAGGGTGTTAATCAAAATAGATGAATAAATTCAAAAAAAAAAATGCAGCTACAGGTCTGCCAACATTCCCACATCCAAATCAGGGAGATTCCATACATCAATCAGGGAAATATCTGTGCGGTACATGCATGCGTCTGAAGATCACCGATCACGCAAGTTGAAAAACACTTCGCAACACATCGATCACAAAACCTCTTCACCATTTGACCATGGCCACGTTAATTAACGTACGAGCTATACATTCGTCGCTCTCCAAAAGATGCATGGCAAAAGGTGTAACTCCTTACTAAGATCTCTGCGAGATGAATCCGCCAACGAATTATGAATGCCCGAAATGTGATGGGCAGATAACCAGTTGTTTCTCTTAACGCACCATTCCCAAATATTATTGGCTATTATTACAAAATGCACTTTTGATGTTCCGCTTTAATACCGACTTATTACTTTCTTCATTCATCGATATGTTTCAGCTGAACTCAGAAATCCATTCCTATCCAACAAGGCAAGCAATGGATGTACACTTGAGTAACCCCAAAACACTCCTAGCACACAAATCCGTAAGACATACTGGCCCAGATATTTGGAATAGACTTCCACTTGAATTACGTAACATTAAGTCTATTCATTCATTCAAAAAAGCAGTAAAGAAAATGTTGATTTCACAGTACCGGTGATACTTTCTGTAGAAACACTTGATGACTCATTCTTTGTTCATTGTTGTATCTATTATGTCTCTTTCTCTCTGAGTCTCTGCACGTGCGGATGCACCTGCAGTACACTGTGCTCCTCTGATCCACTGGGATTCATTCCTTCTCTATTGTTCATTATTCATGTTGTGTCGGGCAAATCATGGTTCACTATAACGTCATGCCCTGAAAGGGCACGTAGAAATTTATGCTGTGTATATAGATGATTGCTTTTTGTCTTCTTCTTCTCCTTTTTCTCTTCTTCTTCTCCTTTTCTCTCTTTCTCATTCAATGTAACTTTTACATGACAAAAGCAACCACACTTATTATGTGAATACATCACTGTAATGTATTAGTATAAATACAGTATGTGCATATATCTATATGTCTAGGTATAGAGGTATGTCGAGTTGATCTGGCGAGACTTGTATCCGGAGGTTTTTATCATCTCCTCCCCTTCCATTCTTCTCTCTCTCTCTCTCTCTCTCTCTCTCTCTATCTCTCTAACCCTTATTCCACGAGCATCATGTTGGACCCTCTTGTTTTTCTTCATTGTAATGTTATTTGTTATCGGTTGCCAAACAGTCAAGCCTTGTGCTTACTATTGGCAATCGTTCTGTATGCAAATTATTAACATGTTACCCATGTAATTACACTACAGATGTATTGTATAATTGATGAAAATGATGAAAATTGTAAAAAGTATACTACCGGTATTTTGTACTTTCCTAATGAAATTGCAGAAAGTTGATGTATTTAATAAAATGGCATACAGAGAATAAATAAATCAAATCAAATCAATCAAATCATTGCAATGGGTGGAAATAATTTCCAAATCAGAGAGTTTCTAGTGTTCTTTTATTGAAACATAAACAGATTGTGATATTATCAGGGAGACCTCTGTAGAATCAGGGAGACTTGGCAGATCTGCAGTTACATAACACAGTAGGCATGGTCAAAGCTTACAGGGAAAATATACACTTTGTTGGGATTAACTCAAAACATTTCTACTCTTATCATTCAATACTGAGCATTCGGCTCAATTCAAAAAAAGAAAAGAAAGCGCTACTTTTTCAGACAAGGGTGCACCGTGTACTTATACCGTTCAATATGTATTTCAGCAATATTACATTCATGATAGCTGCTTTGGAAAAATATATATGATTTTATATATATATATATATATATATATATATATATATATGTGATTTGATAATTGGGCATGCAGCCCAAACCTCCAGAGACGCTTCTCAAGATATCATTTTTATGTGGCTTACAAATTTAACATATGTCTGCCTCTTTATATACATAAAATCCTTTCGATATTAGTAGAGGAACTATATACGGCGAACAGCATTAGGACCAAAGGTAAACTTGGCGAGTTCAAAGTATGGTAGCATGGTATATTTTACAAAAGAAGGATTGTGCTTGATCAAATATAAATGAAAAAGTGTAACGAATAGGCCTACTCTACTCTTTCCAGACAGTCCAAGGAGTCTGCGGGCCGCCACCGAGTTTCGTCTGGCGGATCTGCAGGTACATTTGAGTTCCATTAATGCGTATTCGGGTCGACAGTATTTTTCCTTCTGCGTAGGTTGAAAGCAATGGAGGCTAGCCTGCCCCTCTCGAGCTTCATTGTGGGCAGTAGGTCGGTCCGGATTGTGATCCGCGAAAAATCGAGCGAAGGAGAGAGGAGTCGCGGGCTGTGGACCGCTCTGGCAGCGTAAGTCGCGGGTGTTGGGCGAGAAGCGGCAGTTGAATGAGCAGGTGGTGAGGCTGGCTGAGTTGGGTTGGGTTGGGTGGGTTGACGCGACGCTTGAGGCGGCTTGTTAACTCGAAGATGGTCCCACGGCAGATGGGTCGGAATTTTTAGCGATGTACAATTGAGCCCAAACAACACCAAATTTAAAAAGTAGGAATTACTCAAAATCATTTATATTACCTGGAAGAGTATATTTCAAGCTTTAATATGAACTCAATTATACTAGGATCTTCCTAGACAAGTGCCAGAGGAACAAGTTTTTATTCATCGCGGAAGTTTACCATGTCCAGAGCAGCGAACGTCCGTGAGGAGTAATACTGCACATACATTTGAATAGCATTTAACATAACATGCAACGATCCGATTTATTTCAGAATCGTAACGAAATATCTTAAGGGATATGTGTATGTGTTGGCAGAATATTGAGCTTGAACTCTTAACCTGTACGTAATGGTAGACAACTGATTATTTAACCAAATTCGTTATTTCGTTTGAAATATTACTCTTTCGCTAAATACTTTCTCCAATTTATGCGTATTTTTCAGAAACTCAATATTTCGACCTCTTATTTCAATATTCAATACTTTAATCCTTACTCCCAAATAATAAGATGCTTTTTCAAGGATGTATCTGATGTAGGCAGTCATTATAACCCAACAAACATAGCGTAATTTTCATCATGGAGGTTCGCATATAGCTCACGGACGTTCGGAACAATTTATTGAACAATGTAGTTCTCTGGAGTTGAAAACGCATTCTATTCAACAACAAACAGCGATTTCATGTCGAGAACAAACTCCTCTGCAAAATCCTAAATAATTATCAATTCTCCGTCATAAAAGCTTGTTTATCTTTTCATGCCGAGGGATCGAAGAAAACACTTTTTCCATCTCTCGTAGATGAGAGTACAAACGTACGTGAATATCAGTGACGTAGTCCATCTGATGAAACATTCCGCCTTAATAATAATAATAATTGCATTTATATGGCGCTTCATACTGACGTTTCTAAGCGCACAAGTCGCTAGTATGTTCCATCAAGCAAATCTGTGAACCCTGTAATTATAACGACTGTCATTTGTAATTTTACACTTCAGGTTAAAAGAATCAAATGAAATGTAATGTCTTGTTGGTTGTAAGTAGGTAATCGGTAACCTCTAATAACTGAAAAAAAAAACAATTTTCCAGACACAATGCTTTTCATTACCATTACCCAAATAGATTTGCTGATGTTTTTGACATGTTTTATTATAACTCTAGATGTCTTAACTGAAGATTGCTTATTAACCCAAGTACGTATGAAAAGAATATGGAAGCTGATCGCATGGAGAGATGACTGATTTTAAAAGAAAACGATGCTCCCATGTAATCGCGATATAGTGCACTTTCTTGAGAACAAATATTTTATCAAAATTTCGCAATCACGAAGTAAAGATTCATGTCCTAAATTAGTTATCTAAATGTCTACAATTCAAAATTTGCTTAAAGCGAACACGGTTACTGCTGAATATCAAAGACACAGATTTAACAAAGAAAAACAAAAGAAATGTGCCGGCCGTTATCGAAATACGAAGTTTAGCGGCGGAGGGCAAACGCTTCACGTTTCAGTGTGTATAAGTAGAAAACGCTCTGCGTTTGCTCCTCGTGTTACACACTGTTACCGAGGAGAATTTGTGTCATCATATTAGTCAAAAATTATGTAAGGTTCGTTACTCCGAAGTTTCGTCATAACAAAACACACTAAGTCCATATAACTTAAATGGATGTTTGTGACTTCGATATCATTTCTTGTAACAAACATCTCGTAGCGCGTTATTTCGCAGACTCGTTATTGATACTGTTTGTCAATCCGAAAATAATCATGAAGCTTTTTTATTTGGTCTGTCGGTAAATGATAGCAATGTCCAAGAACGTTAATCAAAAGGTATGGGTGTAAATTAGGACATGACTTAATAAGGTTCGCTAATCCAAATGTGGAGAAACAAATTAACAACCAAAGCCTCCAGGTTTAGACACTTCATAATATCGTTTTTACTAAAACGAATATCAGGACAATTCCACTTTTACATTGACGGACCTAAAGAATAGTGAACCTTAGTATTGAATTTTCGGATAAACAAGCTTTCGGAATAAGAACATTTTTGATAAGGAACTTCCTGAAATAATAATTACGAACCCTTTTTTTTTCCATTTTCGGGATAATAAACCTTTGGAATAATGAATTCAGGGAATAACGGACATTCGGAGTAACGAATCTGTGGAAGAGCGAACGTATCAAAGTACGACCTCAAAGCTATTACTAAATCATCACTCTTTTTAAAATGTGTTTTCAACGTAAGCACAAAAGCACAAACAACTTGACAATCTCTCTTTCTCTTAACTGTAAAATTTAAAAAAAAAAATGACAGTATGAGACAGAATTGCAAATTAACATTGCTTTTCATTGATGAGTATAAAAAAGAAACACCATGTCATGATAAATGGAGGATTTGCGTGTTTCATCAGACAATAATTGTGTACTTCATTATTTTTGTTCGCTTATGACGAAATCTAGATGAATAAAACAATAAACAAAAAAGCCCCTCCAGAGGAATTCGGTATAACGGGAGTGCACTGGCAATTCTTTTCTCTGTGTGTTGGAGCACGATCCCTTTCCCGTTTCTTCTCAATTTCATTAACTGCTTCCATGTTCTTTTGAAACTTTGACGTTTGTTTTTGCCACATGCAAATTGCAGACTTCCTCAGTCATTTCAGCCTTTTCTTTTCAATGTATTCCGAATGTGACTGCGTAGCACTTTTCTGATTTCTTTTTTTTTTTGGTAGCAGCATGTTAAGGCTACTTAGGGAATGAGAGAAAAGATTGTTTTGAAAAGAAAAATAAGAATGTATGAAGGAATATGATTTATGACAATTACGGTGAACGTCTGTGATGGAGACCAAAAATGGATGCGTTCTGTTTGAGATGGCAGCTACCTCACTCAAAAGATATACACGGGGAGCATCTGTCACTAAAAAGTGGCACTGTTCCTCTATCTCCTATAACCCTATGTATTTCATGGACTTATCCAACCAACGAACATCCGTGAGCAAAACGTTTTCCTTTCGTTAATACAGGTGAATTGAATGTTGAACATTATTCACTTTTGGGTATGAGAGACTCAGTGATGTAGTAATATTTTCAAGTAACATTAAACTATCGTACAGTGACTTATTTGTAATTATCAGAAATTTCCTTTCTCGGACCGAACGTCAGTGAGCGAAACTTTCAGAACTTATAACAGTGCAAATTGTCTCCAAAACCTCATCAGAAAGAGAATTAAATGCACAGAAATTACAGATTACGCAAAATTCCAGTTTCTATGATTTGATTTTCCGTGTTTAGCTGTATTTATATAATTAATATAAATTTAAATAATATTAACGCAAAATTGCAAGTAAATTTTGAGCTGTTGGTTCATCATGATCACATACCGCCTTAAAAATTCTGAAACTACTGCTCTAAGCTCATTGTTTACTTTGTAAAACTTTACTTTTCGGTATTTGAGCTGAAAGTTTTAAAGAATAAAGGACCCTTTCGAGACAAGTTATCCCTATCGGTCGGATTGTTGACGTCACGGACGTTCGCTAAAATTGCCATGGACGTTCGTTCTACGACTATGGTCATGTTCCAGGACGGATAACTAATCGCCAGAAAGTACGTAGCCTTTCTAACTCTTTTAAAAATTTGAAAAGGTATTTTCAATGCAAATTATTACAAACTTGACACCATTTCAACAGATATATTGCTCAGAGAGGGAGTAGGAGGTGTATCTTTAGAGAAAATATGCACTATTTGCTTGCTTTTTGGTAAATCGTATGGTCCAAAAACTGCAGCTCCTCGGCTAGAGAGCCAGAGGTAAAATGTACGTGCGCCATCAAAGCAAGATGGTGCTCCACTCGATAACGTTTTAACCATCACGGACGTTCTTTTTTTCTCGGAGGTTCGTCTAAAAATGTAATTTCGTTTCGCATTAAACAAGGAATGGACAGAAACTCAAAACATACATATTACCATGTGGCTAGATATCAGTTGAACACGACTCAGAACAATATCGCCATCAAAGTTTAATGGACTGCGATCTTTATTAGTAGATAGCGGACGCACGTCCGTGACGAAAACTGAGTATAATCTTGCATAAAAGAATGAAATGTCCCATGTACAGCCAGCAGACGTACAATTTTTTTTTTGAGGATATATACACTAGGTGGAACATCAAATGTTGGCATACATTGCAGCAGGGACAACAAAGTAGAATTTGCAGCAGCGACAGACATAAAAGCATCACGGACGTTCGTCTGTTTAGGACTTTGATATTTCAATTGTTCTCTGTAATTTTATACGTGCTCATAGAGTTCTTATAATTTTGTGGTACATTACCAGGTTATATCCGATCCAGAACACGGTCAGATAATAGATGTCACGTACCTAAAAAAAGGCACATCATTGGTTTGAAAAACAAAAATTATTGTGAAAATAGCGTTTTAACCTTATTTTTACGCTTTAAGTCCTTGTCAAATGCAAAATATCAGTCAAAAGTAAACCAACCCATGGATATATTTCCTGAAAGGGAATTTATCAGGCTTTGAGATGACGTGAAAGAAATTGGTTTCTTAGATCATCCTGGTGTGTTCTAAGGGAAAGAATGTCATAAGGTGCGAAAATTGGAAATTGTACATCGTTCAAAATTCTCACCCAGATGCTACTTATCGGCGTTTCGGTTGCTCGTAAGACTGTAGAAGGGCGTCTCGGTCGGCCATGTGCGAGAATCGGACAATGATTGGACGGAGTCCTGTGGGCTGAGAATCCCTTCGAGCTGAGGGCAGTCGATAAGCATTGATAATCGAAATGTTTCGTGCTTCCTCCGGACTTACATTGAGAAAATGGCAAATCACCATCGCGACGACCTTGTAGATGTCTTCGTCTTTGCCGTCGGGCCTCCCGTATTTGAGAAGGTTCTGCTTTCTTTGATGGAGTTCTAGCATCATCAGTTTTTCTTCTACATTGCTTAGGCACCTATCTTTCTTTCCATATCGTCGTTTATTTTCGGGATCGTTTCCTATTCTATTGTAGTAATTTGACTGGCGTTAAAATTGACTGCTGATTCGATGTCTGCGACGAACCTTTTCGTTTCAGCAAGATCATGCTTAACAGCGCATATTTCAGAGAGCATGCACAGAATCCATCTTAGCTGTCATTTGTAATGATAGATTGTTAAACATCCCTTTAAGTTCATTGAAGATACCGGTGACAGAGGCAGGGACTGATTGTTCCCACTGGTTGCCTGGGGCAGCGGGCGGAGTGACAGCCGTGGAGACATTAGGGACCTGCTCTGGTGTAGACGGGGTTTCAGGCGCAGTCTTGTTTGATCCGGGGGAGGTCCGGAGGTAGCGCTCGCCGACTGATCTTGGACGGGATCGGGAGGCGGCTGGTCCACAGACGAGTTCAAGGACTGCGATAGCTGTGGGTGACTAGAAGCAGAGGAGTTTTTCGCAGGCATTTTTGGATGTTTAGAGGTAGTAGGCTCTGGCTTTTTGTTGCTTTTTGCCACGTAGGGTTTCCTTAGGTTGTACGTTTTGGTTCTACAATCCTCAGACATGCTTATATAGTCGAAGAGTGGAAGACTGGAAAGTTACATAACTTTAGCTGTGTGGATTCACTGGACTATGGTGGGTGGCGGGAGCCAAGACAAAAACAAGTCCGTATCCTACGATGACATTCTGAAGAATGATTATGTTGTGATTATGATACATTTCTCACAAAAGTGAAAACTTGGAAAGGCCATATGAGTTTATATGCCAATGTAGCGAAATACCCGTATGGATACTATCATAAAACAAACTGATTTAAATTATGGAGTCGCCCTTATGGAGTGCAGAGTAATATGTTGTGCATCCTACATTACATTATGACCCTCCATCACAAAACCAACAAAAAGTTGCCAGACATTGATTTTCAGTTGACGGCAGATTCTTATATAGCAGACTCTGAGCTTTAAAATGATGTATAACTAAATTGAAATGGACTCCCCTAACCTATCTAAATACATGTACTAGAAAGAAAGCAGACACTCTGGAAAAGATTGAACTGAGAAAAGAGGCTCTGAAGTACAGGGTCTATTCAAGCACTTAATCTTTACCAAGTCGTGCTACACTGTTAGAAAAAAATCAACAAGGTTGTTTAAAATTTTAAACAACCACAAGTTAACCCGTGAATCGCTCAACTGTTGTTTAAAAATTAAACAACACGTAGTTGTTTAAACTTTTAACCCTTTGTTGTTTAAAAATTCTAAACAACTGTTGTTTAAAAGAAATTTAAACAACTGGGTTGTTTAAAAAAGTTGTTTAAAAATTTAAACAACTGTTGTTTAAAAGTCATTTTATACAACTGGGTTGTTTAAAAAAAGTTGTTTAAAATTCTAAACAACTGTTGTTTAAATGTAATTTTATACAACTGAGTTGTTTAAAAAAAGTTGTTTAAAACTCTAAACAACTGTTGTTTAAAAGTAATTTTATACAACCGGGTTGTTTAAAAGTAATTTTATACAACTGGGTTGTTTAAAGCAAACATTAAATATTCATGTTTAGAATTTAAACAGTTCTTAATCCCATATTACTGTACAACTCACTTGTATATAAGCACAATAACACAAATGTTTATTTTTTTGGCCAATTATATATTTCAGCACATTTTCACTGTCTATATCACTGACATCGTATCATTAGAAAACCTTCAATCGGTCAATATGTCCGTCGATGTGCAAACTTATTGCAAATAACAAATTGAGCCAATCAAGAATTGTCTCATCCATTTTCAGAATATATAGAGTAACAATTCTTCTTATACAGTTAACCTTTGATAAGTCGAAGTTCTCGAGAACCGAGAAAAATGTGTCGACTTGCGCGGATTTAGTAAAAATATGCAGTTTGACTGCAGAGGAAAAATCACGAGCTTTTGTTATGCTTGAGTTAAGTGATTTCCCAGCTGAATTGACCTCGACTCATCTAAAGATTAGTGTATTGTCAAATGTACATTTTGATTCCACTTACATACAAATGGGGCGCTTAACGCCGTAAAAATCACATTTCACAATATTTCAACTAAACTGCAATATGGCAAATTGAATTTGAAACATGCAATAATTAAAGAATTAATTATTATGCATAACATGGATGTGTTCAGCTTGAGATTATCTATACCTGTGCCACATTGAATATTTTGTTGCTTCATTTCTCATATTGTGTGGGTGCATGGGGACCATCAGTTGCCCTCAGATGGGTCCAAAAGGGCTAACTGAATGAGCAGTACACAGAGAATGTAATTTTTCAGAATGCTTTTACAGTCCAATGCACACCTTACAGACACATTATCCAGTTTTATAGTGATCATACCCTGACAAGACAAGATAAATCTTGAATGAGTCTTATTTCCTGGAATAATTATCAGATTTTCTTAGAACCACTGACTTTGTTCCTGAAGTGTTTGTCACTATTACATGCGCTTGGAACTTTCATAAGCGAAGCATAAGGGAATGACCCTCTAAGGATTTGCTTTTCTGTCCCAATACTGTACTTTGTTGCCCCACTAAGAAAATATTACTGAAGGTATTGCACTACACAGCTTCTCTATTAACTAGATCATTTTTAACAATGTTCAATTTGATGTAACAACATTTTGAATCATTTCAGTTGCAATGCTTTTGGGGAACATCTGCAATAGTAAGTCAGGGGTTATTAGATTATATTTCCTTGACAGTACAATGATGACCATAAATATACTGCAGATGGAGAAACCATTCACATTAAGAAATAAGTTTTATCTCTTGTGAAAATTCTACTTCATACCTATATTCAGCATATCTGAACAGACCAAATAACATATACAGTACATTGTAATTATAATGAAATTTACTCCTGTTTACTGGTGTAATTTGAGAAGTCATACCTGCTACCAACACATACAGTTTTTTTTTTTTTTCATAACTGGGATGTGCCAAGTACAGCATATCTGTCCAGCAAAGATCATCTCTGCCACTCCGGTGATAGAGATGGCAGTAATGAAGATTACTCTATATACAATGAAATAAATTCATAATGGAAATATACATTCTACGAAACAGTTCATCTTGAATTTTATGAAGGCCACATTCAGTACAGAGTGTCACCTCCATTATGCTCAACAGATATGAGGTTTTAATTTCACAATTGCTATATTTCTGAAAATTGACTGTCATGCTTCAGTATAAACCTGTGAAGATCTTGCCCAATATTTCATTAAGTCACTACTATGCAAAATACCCTTTTTAATTCATTTCTAGCCCATCTTTATCACAAGTTTTCAAGGGCCAACATTACCCACTAATAGAACAATCTTCTCATGACCTTTGATCTTTCCATGTGACATGTATCCATTACTTATTGAGTTATAAATAAATAAAACATAGATACCAAACCTTTGCTTGGACGAATGACCTAAAAGTCAACTTTGTCAATTAAACTTCTGATGACCATGAAAATCTCATTCTACGCATCTAATCTTCCTGATTTGAAGAGTTCAGGTATGTCCTGATCTCTCTCACAGAATTGGACGTCACTTTACCAGGCATTTTGTACACAACTGTCTCCAAGAACTGCCAGGCAGCAAAACATTGAGCCTGGTACTCTACATCTAGGACATAATGCACTTTGAATGCACAGTCCACAGCCTTTGTCAAAGTTGGAAACAAGAATCCCTGTCTCTCTACAATAGGGAGTTTTCGCAAGCACAACGCGGCCGGGAGTTGAGCGTGTCGTGTGCGAAATTTGCTTCTGCACATGATCAAATCTGAGGAACGTCCCGTCCGGTGGAAAACGAGTACGGTACTTGGCCAAAATAGCGTTCGGTCCCAATGCTGGGCAGGAGTGAGCCAGCCAGTCAGCCAACCAATCAGCGATCTTGTCCCCACGCCTCCGTCTTGTACAGGAAAGCGAAACTGCATAGATTTGGGGACGGGAGTCAGAGTACGGGGACTGTCACAAGTGATCGCTTCCTCGTATTCTCGGTCTTCGCGTCATGTAGCGAAAACTTCCTAATGACAAAGGTTTGCAGTGGCTTCTTCCAGGATCCTCCCATCAGCAAGATGAAGGGCTGTGGTCTCTGCTTCCTGTCAATTTGTCCAATGTAGAAAGCCAGGTCTGTGCCCTCCTGTAAAATGAAATGGAAGTGGAAAAGAAACATGCATATACATCTCGATAAAATCTTGAAATAATCTACGCAGAAGTGTTGGGTTGAGGCATTGGTATAATGAAGTCCATCAGAACAGATATATTTCCCACACCTCTCCTGTGTTCAAGGTAGAGTTCATAATAAAGTGCCTGGCCAAATTCTGCAACATTTCATTTGCAAACATATACCCTAAATTGGGTATTTTATGTAGTATATAACATCCATGTATTACATTTTCTATTCTTGCAAGGGCTAACCATAACCTGGCTAAATGAATTTTCAACTGTGTGGCCTATGGGAACTTCTGAAAGGCAATTAATTTTATTGCTGGCAAGCCCAGGCAAAAAGTATTATCAAACAAAAACTACTTCTGAATTGCATTTCATTATTTTGGGTAAGTTACTCTTTCCAATACTAGTAGTATATCAATTTTGTCCACTGACATTGTAGGAACATTAAGGAGTATGCGAGGTCTTTTTTCTTTTTGGTATGGGGGGGGGGGGGGGGGGGGAGAAACCCTGTATCACATTGGATGTATATGAGTGGTATGTGATATATTTCCAGCATCTTGCTGAATATGATGATACCATAGGTCAAGTGCAATATTTATCAATGAATGGAATATTCCTTATTGGCGACATTTGGGACCAATTTTGCATTTAATGCAAATTTTTCCCCCTTTTTATCAAAATGAAAAGGACATATTGATATTGGACAAGTGTGTGATTGAGCAGTCAGGCACAAAATAAAGTAAATATGTATGTTGACTACGTAATATAAGATTTTTTTTTCATTAAAAAAATTTTTTGTGATTCACAGCATACATTAGCAACATAGTAAATTTGCATAAATATGTAGAATCCATGGACTAAACTAACAAATGAAACAGCATAAACTGGGAATTTCTGTAACTATGGACCACAGCTTGAGGATTTCTATATTTTGTATTGTAATGTCAAAGTCCATCTCATCATTTTAATAAGAGGGCAACACATCACTTGTTTTAGAAGATTAGCCTCCGAACAGTTAGGTACTTACAGGTTGAAAGTCGTAGAATAACTCCGACTCCTGAAAGGAGCACTTGCCCCACACCCTCGCAGTCCAGCCTCGGCAAACTAGCGGCAGCATGCTGAATGCAAGCGTCTCTTTTTCCTCTGTGGAGCAAAATGTATGACACAGGGGGAGTATTTTGAATGATAAGTACAAATATACACTTTATAAATATTAACACAATCAAGGCTGATAAAGAGAAATGCTGACAAGTATCAGCTCATATTCAGATGCTAGCTTATGTACTTATATTGTACTTGATTGCAACCAGGATTACTAACTGTGTGTGTGTGTGTGGGGGGGGGGGGGGCTGTTTTAAAGTTGTTTGGAGGGTATTGTAGAAAATACTACACATTTTGAATGAGGGACTGATTCTGGCAAAGGCATTTACTACCAAGACGGGCAAGTAATTGTGGATGAGTAGAGCCAAACTTGTAAGGCCAAGCATTAGAATTATAATGCTGTAATAATCATCATGCTATTCTACAAAGCAGCAATCAGAGTTACCATGAACTTGGATGAAAGAAAGTTGAATGGTGTTGACAGCCAGTGCCTTAATAAGAATAATCTTGCACTACTGTTAAGTGCTTAACAAAGACTATTGCAATATGAATGACATTTGGGCTTTTGCAGGAGGTTCATGTCATATTCTGGCATAGCATAAAGCAAATGTCTAAGCCAACTTCCTTGGCATTTCATGCAAATTTTTCCCCCTTTTTATCAAAATGAAAAGGACATATTGATATTGGACAAGTGTGTGATTGAGCAGTCAGGCACAAAATAAAGTAAATATGTATGTTGACTATGTAATATAAGATTTTTTTTTCATTAAAAAATTTTTTTGTGATTCACAGCATACATTAGCAACATAGTACATTTGCATAAATATGTAGAATCCATGGACTAAACTAACAAATGAAACAGCATAAACTGGGAATTTCTGTAACTATGGACCACAGCTTGAGGATTTCTATATTTTGTATTGTAATGTCAAAGTCCATCTCATCATTTTAATAAGAGGGCAACACATCACTTGTTTTAGAAGATTAGCCTCCGAACAGTTAGGTACTTACAGGTTGAAAGTCGTAGAATAACTCCGACTCCTGAAAGGAGCACTTGCCCCACACCCTCGCAGTCCAGCCTCGGCAAACTAGCGGCAGCATGCTGAATGCAAGCGTCTCTTTTTCCTCTGTGGAGCAAAATGTATGACACAGGGGGAGTATTTTGAATGATAAGTACAAATATACACTTTAAAAATATTAACACAATCAAGGCTGATAAAGAGAAATGCTGACAAGTATCAGCTCATATTCAGATGCTAGCTTATGTACTTATATTGTACATGATTGCAACCAGGATTACTAACTGTGTGTGTGTGTGGGGGGGGGGGGGCTGTGTTTGGAGGGTATTGTAGAAAATACTACACATTTTGAATGAGGGACTGATTCTGGCAAAGGCATTTACTACCAAGACGGGCAAGTAATTGTGGATGAGTAGAGCCAAACTTGTAAGGCCAAGCATTAGAATTATAATGCTGTAATAATCATCATGCTATTCTACAAAGCAGCAATCAGAGTTACCATGAACTTGGATGAAAGAAAGTTGAATGGTGTTGACAGCCAGTGCCTTAATAAGAATAATCTTGCACTACTGTTAAGTGCTTAACAAAGACTATTGCAATATGAATGACATTTGGGCTTTTGCAGGAGGTTCATGTCATATTCTGGCATAGCATAAAGCAAGATCAGTTAATATGCATATATCTTAATTAGATTAGCAAGAGCAAGGGATGTTCAAGGTCCAGTGATTTTTATTCCAAGTAGTAGGAAAAAGAATGCAAAAACTTTAATAGTTCATAAAAGACTTCTCTGTTAATGTTATCCTATAATGACAAAAGCTTGATTATAATGTGAGTTGATCAGGCAGTGGAGAAGAAAAGGGGAATGGTAGAAGAAGGAGGCAAGGACAAACCGTCCAGAAGTTTCAGTGTACATGAACTGTGTGGCCGTGGGGTGCTATAATGTGAGAGAGTGGCAGGAGACAGCCTCTCCCAAATAATTGTCCAAGCTGTAGTTACAGTCATTAAAGCTGCACTACCGCATGTGATACAAGGAGCGAAAGAAGCTTGTATGAGCACAATTAAAGATGTTCTGAATCCACATGTCATCTCTTGAGGATTCAGTTCCAGCAGGACGAGGTCCAACATGAGCTAAGGAGGGACAATCTCTGCCTGACTGGCCTGCCAGAGGGGGCTGAGGAGACAGAGGAAGAGCTTACTGAGGGCGAGTCAAATGTTGCCAAGGAAGTTGGCTTAGACATTTGGAAAGAGGACATCTCATCTTCATGATCTTGTCATCATCTTGGGGAAAAGGCAAGAAGGAAAGAGCAGGCAGATCAAAGTCCACTTTATTGCAAACAAAAGGAACAAACTGTATTCTGGGCATTCTAGTCTGAAAGGAAAAGAGAACATGAAAAGTGTGTACAGGCAGATCAAAGTCCACTTTATTGCAAACAAAAGGAACAAACTGTATTCTGGGCATTCTAGTCTGAAAGGAAAAGAGAACATGAAAAGTGTGTACATCAATGAAGATCTAAAGGCATGCAATGTGTCACTCGATCAGTGCATGATAAATGCCAAGGAAGCTCATGATGTCGAATCGGCAACAAAACCAAATACGGGAACATGACATGCAAGTTGAATGATGGACAAAGCAGAGTCATCAAGAGCCCGGATGATCTCTTTGATATTGGCTTTGAAATTACAGATCCACTTCAGTTTTTGCAGGTTTTTGCAAAAGTCTTAGAAATTTATTAACAAGCATTGAATGAATTTCTCGGTCTTACAATTTTTTTTTTTATAGTCATGTACATACTGTAAGTATTTTGTTAATGTTGTTAATAAATTCACCTCAACTCAAATGCAAAAAAGGAAAGGGTGGTACTGGGGCTGTAGATTAGAATCTCTACACAGAGCAATACTATTTAAAATGTACCTTGGGAAAGGCCATCGGTGTCACCCGTGTGACGAATAAGCAGCGTTTGCTACGATGGACATCTTGATTCCCCATACTAGAGTACTTTGTCAGCATACATGGCCATGCTGCAAACATCCTGTCTTCAGCCATGATCTCCTGGCTGAAGTCTTGCTTGATCTGTACAAATTAGGGAACAAGATTGCATTTGTAATCATATCAAGGGTGGCCCAGAAGGAATGCTATAAACCAAATGGAAAAAAATATAATACTCAAGTAATAACAAAAACATAAATGATGGAGTGAATTATGCATGATCATTAGCTTCTGCAAAAATGTTCATTCTATAAACATTTTTCTCACAAGTTTGTGTGAATTTGCACAATGTGCTTCGTTTGGCATGAAAATCTTGACAGACTGAGAAGAAAGCTCCTAATCTTTGCATAGAAACTTATTCGAAAGTGACAAAAGTGCCAAAAATTGGTTCCAAACCACCTACCTACACGAAACAAATAGAACTCTACTAAGGTGGTACATGTATATTATTACTACAGGCATTAAGTTTACATGTGGTGCATAGACTATATTGTGCGTCAAAAACACCGCAATCTGTTTTCTGTCTTTATCTTCACTTTCTATAGGGGTTCTAGGCCTTTTTTTCTACTGGAAGCTTATGTAGACCTTCATTCATCGAGCATCATTGATGGCAATGATGCTCAGTAAAGAATGAATTGCTCCAGCAAAAGTAGCAGAACTTAACTTGCACTTTACTATTTAGATTTTAGGGGGTTTGTTATGTTTACAGTAGATTTTGGTTGTACGGTTGGACCTACTACTCATCGACCGCCTAATGTTTATTTGCTTGATAAGAATATTGAACACTGAAATTCATGCAAAAAACTTGACCTACGTGATTGAGAAAATCCAGAGCTAGGCTATCAAATGCCTTTGTTCCCTTTTCGATTCGAAGTTTCAGTGCAAAAATATCGCCATCGAACTTGCGTGGCCTCGTTTCAGCTCCCCGCAGTAATGCTCCTTGATATCAACCGCTGTTTTTGCATTGGCGATGCACGCAAACCGAGTTGTATTGAACAGCATGTTGTACGAAGCTTTTTAGAAACTTCCATAGACATTACATTACGATTCAGTGAAAATATTCATTCGAAATTTTGTCCTTGATTAAAACCATTAACTTTGTTAATGAACGGTGAATTTTCGCGTTTTCCCACACCATCCTCATCAACAGTCAAAGCCAATCCATTTTTATGTGCTTTGCGTGCAGTGAAGTGCGTACTAGTAGTATAGCCAGGTGCCCGCACCTCGTCAGGGGCCCGAATACCGTCACCCCGATCAAAATCGTTTTGAGCGCACTGAACAAAAATATATGCCCGGGACTGTGTTCTGTACGCTTGAAACTTGGCAGGACTACCATGACCAAGCAAATTGTGGTGAAAACCGAACAGTTTTTCGCGAAAATCTGAAATTTTAATAGGGCTATAGGAATACGTGTTATATGTCACCCGCACGCATCTTTTACGTGTATGTCTATGGGAACATCACGGTCACCCGCACACGTCTTTTACGTGTTAAGTCTATGGGAGAGCGGGGTGACGAGTTGCGGGCCCCTTCCTTAGCGCGCAACTTTTTCGCATCGTTCGCCTTTGACGACGATAGCTGCAAATTTTCAATATCGATCAGTGAACTTGTGATTCCATTGGAATTTTCAGCATTTTTCCTGTATGTGAGTTGGATTTCAAAGAATTTCAGTGGCAAAATGTGATTCAATCATGGGCAAACATTAACTATGACGAGGTGCGGGTCACCCAAGTATACTCTAGTATGCGTTCAGTGCGCTAATTAATACACGGTCGGTTTATTACAAGAGGGTGGTCGATGTAGTAGGGCTATCATACAGCCGACCATGGCATAAAAGTTCTAAATTATGAGGTAGGAAATGATCGAGACAGGTCATTGTGTAATTGAACTTCGTTAGCACTAGCACTAGCAGTCTAAAATATAGGCCCTAGCCCTTGACTAGGCCCTAGCATTACCTAGCTAGGCCCTAACCGTCACGTTAGACCCTATGCCTAACTAACTTGTTAGATTTCTACATCATCGAACTCGGACACTGCGCCTATACTTGTGCATGATGTGATACGGTGCCTGTTACAACTTAGAATAGGCCTACTTAGAATACTGTACAACGAATAGGCTACTGTACTGTGTCAACAATGGGAATATTCCGTACGCTGATTTAGATGATTAGTTTTTGTAAAAGAAATTCGTATTTTATGTGAAGTTTTGAAAATGTATGTAAGGATTGAATTATGCAAGTGTTTATACAAGCACGAGTTGGTTGAAAAACATAATGTACGTACCGGTACAGACGACCTAACTTAACGTTAAACGTTAACATGTATTAACAGTTTGTTAGATCTATTACGTTACATGCATGAAGGCGAGACGTAGCGCAGCCCGGCCAAGAACCCAAAGGCAAAGCGTGAGCCGTGACTAGCTTCATACATCATGCAAATTACAGATGGGCATGAAGCGATGTAACTATCAGTTAAATAAATAAATACCTTGGAATGACTGGCAAAGTTCTTCTATAGCTAGACCCCATTTGCTGAGAATGTTCGTGACTCCATATAGCTGCATTGCAGTCATCGTCACCGCCGTCCATCATGATGAATAGCCGCGCTCCGCTACTGTAGTATAGCTATACGTACATAAACGTGTGATGTACGTGTGTGTGTGAGGCGCGGTGGCCGTGGCGCCCGGCGGCGCGGAGGCGATCGATTGCGACGAACATGCAGGCCCGCTGATTGGTTCATGACTATCACATGACTTTTGCCCATCAATTTCTAAACAACCGTTGTTTAATTGTTTGGACAATCATTCCGAATTGTTTTTAAACAACCGATGTTTAAGGCAATCATGCTCCAATTTTCTATATTTAAACAACATTGTTTAGAATTTTAAACAACAATATTTAAACAACGAAATTTTACACAGCGTTCTGACAGTGTAGCTGTGCAATAAAAGGGACAAAACACAGGATGTAAACCACCGGAACAACGATGAAGGGATTTTCAGATTGAGCTGAAATTGAGCAAGTTCTATTTACACATTCTGTCCATAATTAATGCCAACTTTCAAAGCAGTACAACTGTCCTTTCAAAAGGTTATTAGACTTGGAGGTGAATAGTGAGTAAAGGATTTCAAGAAATGAAAAGGGGACTCTAAGACATACCTGATCATTCTATTCTCCCCAAAAATTGGTTGTAGAAAAACTGCTGAAAATACACCCTCCCATTCATGTTATGATCCCAAAATAAAGAATAATGCAGGATAGCTCTTTCAGAAAATATGAAAAACTCAAAACTGATTCGATTGACCCATTTCACCTTTTTGAGTCCTCACGTAAAATCGAGGGGTGCGACTTTTGTTTGTTTTGTGATGCACGGTCACATTTTCAGTAGTGAAGCATAGTATCACCAAATTTTGGTTGATTCATAGTTCTTTGAATATTTTTAATTAAAAAGAATTGCTCTAGGTAGGTGCTTTCATTTGCTAAACATGTCATTCATCATAAATCTTACGACAAAGGGATAACTGAACCTAAAGATCATTTGAAATAATTACATGGACATATGGATTTAAGTAAGGTCTGACATCACTGTCAAAAATTAGTGGTAAAGATGTTAGGGAGGGGTGTTGATGCTTGGGAGTCTTGAGAAAAAAAATGAAAAAAAAAATGCAACGATTGGCCTGTATAATTTCTCCACTTGTTGCTGAAGTTTACACTTTTGTATACACAGTACTGGCGGTGAAACATTGCCCTCTGAATCCGAACTGTTTTCCGTTGGGGTGGGATTCTGGAGATGAAGTACCCCTGCACTGTTGATATCTGGATCATTTAAATTGCAGAAACACAGACATGTTAATTAATACATGAATAATGTGACTGGGGTGACCTCGTAAATCATAGCACATCCAGGGCCTTTTCTATCAAAAAATAAATTAACGCAATTCAAAAATTATTCTGGATAGCTCTGTTCCGCTTCAAATTGGTAAATGCGTTGTCAGAATAATCGCACAAAATTTATTCAACGATGAAGTAGCATAAGACTGTGAAGATGTTTCCCTGAAAACCGGCATGCATAATTCTCTGAACATTAGGAATCCATCTTTTTCCGGCAAACAGCCATGTGATTTTTTTTCCCATTTTAAATGGGTGTCTAGAGTTTTCTTTCATCGTGCTATAGGGTCTACCTACATCTTGATAAGGTCAAGTGAGGGTGTTGGCCTAAATAATCACGTTATGTTTCGCTCCCTGGCAAATTAGTTGCATGTCTATGTAAATTACTAGACTGTGATCCGTTTCATGAAATCATTAGGAGAGATTTTTTGCTCATAAGACACATCTATGAGGGATTTAAATATGTGATGACTCCATAAAACGGACCCCTCTGAGCCCTGGTCAATATCATTACTAGTATTAGAAGTTCCATCTTAACAGTTATAGATAGATCATCTAGGGTTCTACTTCTAGGCCTATAAACTAGACGTTTCTACAGGCACGAACATCATACACATTGACTTCTACACAACTGGGCTGACGTTTCTCCAGGAAAAAAAGGTAATGCTGGCAAAGCGTGAACTTAATAAATGTCTTATTCAGGAGAGGGGATGGGGGATGTTGATAACCCATAGCATACACGGATCACAGTAGGGCCTACGTGGGCCCAGGTTAACTTGAAAGTTGCGTTCTACAGTATGAACATCAGACCCTTGTCTTGAACGTCTCTAATCTAACGTTATAGCGTTGTAATGTCAAGTCAAATGTTTCAAGTTTGACAAAATAAACACCATTATACGAGATGATTAAAATCTACCCAGATTTCTTACCTTCTTAATAGCATGATTCTTGGTCTTTCATTGGATAATGACGTATTAATATCGTAGCTTGGCTGCAAGTGTCTGCGTACGGTAGCACGTCTTAGCACACAGGGCGTCGTTGTAATGTGCCGCTTCGTGAACTATCCAACACACAGAGCAATTTATTCCACGAAGCGGCACATTCGTTCGTGTCACCTTCGTGAAATTACTGATCTGCGTTTTTATGCCTTGTGCCACTTGTAGAAATACCCGTTTTTGCATAAATAGCATAATTCTGACCTGAGATTCTTTGAAATGATAGAGAATAACAAATACATAACAAAAATCAAGAAAACAGAAAATTGATTTCTACGCGATTTTGGCTAAAGAGCCACTTCGTGGTGTCAACAACGATTTGTGTCATACTTTTCCTGTCAATTGATTCTTTTATCCAATTTTACTTTGTTATTATCATTGGGTCTCTAGTACATCCATGAACAGATCCACTTTTCAAAATGATAATTTACTTTACAGAGTTTTGTCAGGAGACAAAGTGCACGAAAAACCATGTCCATTTCGCGTCATGATGTCACAGTGGTAATCAATTACGCATTACTCATTGGCAGTTTTGTTTTTTTTTTGTTGCTTTCTTTTCTTTTCAAAGTTGCTTATGATGATACGCATAGATACACAATCAAAATCGCTCTCAGGTGTTACATTTTGTTTGTTATTTATATTTAAAGAGTGAAATTATACTCAAAAGTGTCACGATGCTATCGTGGAATTGCCCTCGAAGGGCAATTCCACGATAAAGTGGACATGGCCATCAAATATTCAAAATTGTCAAATCTCACTCATTATGATATAAAATCAAAGCATAAAGACTAACATTTATCATATGAGACCATCTTGTTGGAAAAAACATAATTAACTATGCTAAATAAGCGCATAAAGTCATCATGATTAAATTGTTTATACATATCTGAAAAATATAATGAATCTAAATGGATGTAGCATGAGAAAATGTAAAAAGGAGATGAAAACTTGCTTTTGTTTTCAGAGTTTTAGGGTTGAACATCATTACAAATTGATCAACGTTCAAGATTTTCTATGCGTTATGCTTCAGTGAACATTGCATTTACCAAATAATGTCACGGTGTTACAGTAAATACCGATGTTTTTTCTTAATTGTTTGAAAATCACAGACACAAAAATTGTTACTTTGATAATCGAAATCATGACCACATATAGTTTTATACATACAAAACGTAAAATGTTGGTTACCCATTTTGTAAATGAAGTGAAATTGATTATAAAATGTGTCACGGTTTTACAGTTACTGTAACAACGTGACTGTAACACCATGATTTGAATTGTAATAACACAGGGCACATGTCGGATTACCAAATGACTAAATATTGCTGATAACAGCGCATTTCTCTGTCATACAATGTATTTACTCAAAAGATAGAGGTTTTCCCATGGATTTTTCATAAACAGAAGAGTCAAGCTGTATACACAAATATCATCAATTGTATTTGCTGCCAACATCGTTCAGTCTTAACCCTTTCTCCGCCCAAAATCTCGAGGTGTGTGTACAACGCTGATGGGTTTGATGTGCCAATCAACACTAAAAGCACATGGAGAGTTCAAATGGAAGCAGTCCACTCACAGAATGCCACCTACCAGATTTATAATTCGAGCAAACCTTTCTGAAGGTTTTGAACTTTTAACTAAGACAACAGTTGCAGTTGAGTTAATAACCAGTTTAATATCTTATTTTATCACACTAAACATTTTTATCATGCGGTTAATTTTTTTTTAGACTCAAAAAGCAGAGAATTGAAGTTTTTGGCCAAAATGTTCTCATTACTCAGCAAAACATTCTAGCCACACTGTTGACTTTATGTTTTCTAGCATATATCCAAATGCCAAAGGCCAAAGGTTCAGACAATGTAAAGGGGGCGGGAGACAAATAGTCAGTGGCTATTGCCATTCACAGTGTTGTATGCAATCATGAGAATTTGGTATAATATTTTCCCCTTTTTGCCCTTTTTCTGCCATAAATCTTTAGCTGTGTGTGCAACGCTGAAGGGTTTGATGTCCCAATCAACACTAAAAACACATGGAGAGTTAAAATGGAAGCAGTCCACTTATAGTGTACCACCTACCACATTTATAATTCGAGCAAAAACTTTTAACTAAGGCAACAGTTTCAGTTGAGTTAATAACAAGTTTGATATCTTCTTTATCACACTAAACACTTTTATCATGTGGTTTAATTCTTCTTCTGTAGACTCAGCAATGTTCTCATTACTCATCAAACTGCAATTCTAGAATAATTTCAATATAGAAAGACCCAAACTCATGTAATTTATCTTTATGAATAGGAATTCGCATTGTAATCATTTTCATATGTTCATTTGCAGTACATCTCACAAAAGAACAAAAAGTGTAGTGCATATTGTACCACAAAATTTGCATAGATTTATCCTTTTTTTCATTGCTGAATTTGCAAAATTGGTTCACCTTGTTTTCTGACCAAAGGTAAAATCAAAGTTTTGAAATTTTAGGTAAAAAATCTTGGAATATATAAATTGTACTTTTAAAGAGTAATTGCAAACTATTACATTTCACTCAGAAATGTCTAAGAAGCTTTCAATGATGACAGAGGGAATTATGCCTCAAAATGTACATTATATTCACAGAAAGAGCAATGTTCCTGACTGTAATGTGTACAGACGCATTTGACATGTCACGGTGTGACGGTGCATAGTTTTTCTCTCTTTATTTTTTTTTAATCTGTCACGAATTTAGAATGTTTTGTTTTGTTTGAAAGTGTTATACTGTGATGTCAATCATTCATTGTAAATGATCATTTCATACTACCTAAGGAAGAAATATTATGAGTTGTAAGAAGGAAAACAAGATTCTATAAAACACATTTCAGAGGTCATGGTGTCACAGTCACGGTGTTACAGAGCACTCATTGCTAATACGTGTCATAGTTTTCCTATCAATTAATTCTTTAATCCAATTTTACATTGTTATTATCATTGAGTCTCTAGTACATCCAGTGAACAGATCCACTTTTCAAAATGTTAATTAACTTCACAGTGTTTGTCATTAAACTAAGTGCACAAAAAACCCATGTCCATTTTGCGTCATGGTGTTACAGTAGTAATCAATTACGCATCACTTATATAGCAAAGTGTCTTATGATGATACGCATAAATGCACACTAAAAATTGCTCTCAGGTGTTGCATTCTATTTATTATTTATATTCGGAGAGTGATATTATACTCAAAGGTGTCACAGTGTTATCGTGGAACTGCCCACGAAGTGCAATTCCACGATAAAGTTGACATGGCCATAAAATATTCAAAATTGTCAAAATTCCAATTATTTTGGTATCAAATCAAAGCTTAAAGACTACAATTTTTCATATCTGACCATCTTTTTGGAAAATAACATAATTAACTTTTACAAATATGCGCATAGAATCATCATAATTGAATTTTATATACATATCTAAAAGACTGTAATGAATTTAAAACGTTGAAAACGTTGTTTTTGTTTTCAGAGTTTTAGGGGTGAACATCGTAACAACTTAATGAAAGTTCAAGATTTTCTATGTGTTATGCTTCAGTGGACATTGCATTTACCCTATAATCAATAATTGCATGGTGTTACAGTAAAAACGGATGTTTTTTCTTAATTGTTTGAAAATCATAAACACAAAACGTTATTTTGATAGTCCAAAACATGACCACTATAGCTAAATACAAGTTGTAAAATAATGGTTACCTATTTTGTAAATAAACTGAAATTGATTAAAATGTGTCACGGTGTTATAGTTACTGTAACACCATGATCTGAATTGCAATAACACAGGGCACATGTGGGATTAGCAAATGACTATTGATGTGATACCTATTGATGTACATGTACCTATACCTATTGATGTGACCAGATGATTTCTCTGTCATATTTAATCAACAAATAGAGGTTTTTCCAAGGATTGTTCATTAACAGAAGAGTCAAACTATCTCCAAAAAGATTATCGATTGTATTTGCTGCCAGCATCGTTCAGTTTTAGCCCTTTCTCTGCCCAAAATCTTGAGCTGTGTGTACCACGCTGAAGGGTTTGTCAATGTGCCAATCAACACAAAAAGCACATGGAGAAATAAAATGGAAGCAGTCCACTTACATTGTGCCATCTACCAAATTTATAATTCGAGCAAACATTTCTGAAGGTTTTGAACTTTTAATTCAGGCAACAGTTTCAGTTGAGTTAATCACCAGTTTAATATCTTCTTTTATCACAATAATCACTTTCATCATGTGCTTTAATTTTTCTTTTGTAGACTCAAATGGCAGAGAATTGAATTTTTGTCCACAATGTGGACGTGTCGTGGCCGAGTGGACAAGAACCCGCGTTTCTGAATCGTTTGAGCGTGATTTAGGTTCGTGGGTTCGAGGCCCACCAAAACCAGACATCTTTGCCCTTTGAACAGCAACACACTTTATCCACATTGCTGCTCTCCATTCAGGAGTATAAATGGGTACCCGATAGGATGAGAATGCTTATGTTGGTTGATTAGCATGTGCGCGCTTGCAAAATGGCGACTGGCTGGAATGCTCGCCAGGGAGTGGAGAGTGAGCACTGTCAGTGCTGGCGAGAAATAAGGTATCCAGACACCGGGGTACTAATAGTATGTATGCGCACTTAGAGCACTCTATAGAGTGGATTTAGCACAATATAAATTCATATTATTCCTATCATCATTACAATATTTTCTTTACTCTGCAAACTGCAATTCTAGCAAGGAAAGAAAGAAAGGTCTTTCGTACCGATGTGTCCCTAGGCTAACTGCGAACCGGCTTATTCATGCATGCTAAAGCAAGGATTTATGACTTACATTTTCAATTAACTGTAGTTTTAATTGTAGTTTTCAACAACAAAACCAGCCTGAAGAACTTGACATAGCTATATTCCTGAATCTCAGTCGTAAACGATGATTAGTAAGGCATAAATACTTACTTGCATTGCAGCCATCGTCCCGGTTTAAAAATGGCCTTCCTTGTTCTACTATTTGCCTTGCCTGTACAATGAGGTGTGTCAGCTTAAATGAGTCCCAACCACAAAAACAAAGGATTTTAGACTTTCTACGCCAGTGTGTGATACTGCCCTCTCACGGGCAGTATTTGAGAAGTATGTTATAGGGCTCACACCCGTAAATAAAATGGAATGTCCCAAACCATTTCACAAATTCGTACTAAAGATAGCAAAATAAATGAAGGAAAAAATTAATTAAAAATCAATAATGCAGTTTAGCAAAAAAATAAAACTAAACTGAATAGCTGCAGATATTGAATATGAATTCCTCTACAGCTGCATTTTGTTTAGAAGATGATTTAAGCTTTTCTCATTGAAATTGAAGGGACTATATTTCATTGGGTGCCTGTACAGAAAATAGGTTACTTTTTAAGTGAAAAGAACTCGTAGTCTTGCTTTGCGGACACTTGGACAGAGTTTGAGCAAAGAACCCGCCTTGGAAATTTGATGGATGAAAGGGTACATCTTACTTATCCATCGGGTTAGTGAAGCTGAAACACCTCATTTTCCCAGTTGTTTTACAATTATTTTTTTTAATTTTGAATTTTAACACACGTCTCTAAGGGGAATTATTTACGCGTGTGAGCCCTATAGAGCATGAATGTAATGCACACAAGTCAATAGGAAGTCATTCATTCCATACAAGCTCTGCTGTTTTATGTTTATCTACTTGTGTCAAATGTTCTCCCCCTCTCCTTCCCTCTCCCCCATCTCCTTCCCCCTCCCTTGCCCACCCCCTCCTCTACCCCCCCCCCAACTGTGTTTGACTTATACAATTCGTTTTCTTAGTTATTATGTTCTCGTGGTACTATAGATCTGAGTACATAGTCATCAGTATCAAACAACTTAGAGTGATTGTGGTATTTTAATGCATTTCTTTGTTTTGGCTACCACTGAAACAGCTCAAAATACATAAAGTTCACCAATTAGAATGAATTTAAGTCTTTACAGTACTTTGTAGGCAATAAGGTAATGATAACACCCCCTTAGTCAAGGATAACTGCCTGCATCTATGTATTCATCTTATGAAGAACTAATCAACACTGCAGGATTTATTAAAAAAAAAACAACTAAAGGATGTGTGGAGCTGTGAAGCTGTGAAGGGGCACTCTTTTGCAATCGACTGTATGGCTGGTGTGGAGTTAATGTTGTCGAGTCGTATGATTTTGCACGATGATACGAAAGGTTGATACGAAAATAAATATGCATATTCGTATTACAGTAACGTTTGTAGGATGAGGCATCACTAAAAGCGAATTGGGGAGCAGCGGAGATCCAGCAAGATGACCTAGCATATGAATATTAATGTATGCAAATACGTATCAATTATGTATGATTGCAAGATTAAGCATGCTCAGGAGGGACTTGTGGAGCTGTGGAGAGCGAGACTCTTGGAGTGAATTTTTTGGTTATTGCAGAGTTAGGTTGTTGGGTCGTATGCTTGCATGATGATACATACAGAAATGTGATATCAGTACAAACATCCGTGTAAATGTGTAAACATGATGTAGGATCATAAGGTAGGCCTATTATCACGTACCCGCCGAGTGATGGAGTGATGGGGCTGTGCGCGTTTCTAGTGTAGGGCCTATCATGGAAGAATTATATGAATTTGCATGACGTAATCTCATTATGTTGTGAATAAATGACATCAAAAGGTGACAATGAATTCGGACTTTAATATTCATCTTTTCATCATGTCATCCGTTATGTGGAGTTTATGGAGTGATGGGGCTGTGCGCGTTTCTAGTGTATCATGGAAAAAAAATTTCTGTATGAATTTGCATGACGTAATCTCATCATGGTGTGAATAAATGACAACTTAAGGTGACAATGAATAAGGACTTTGATATTCCTCTCTTCATCATGTCATCCGTTCGACCATTTCATCGTTCAATCACTTCATAGTTTGATCATTGCATTATTCGATCACTTTACCGTGTATTGTTTCATCCTTTCATCATTTCATCGTTATAATATATCATACATCGTACTTATGACAGAGAGATTTAAGTCAGTTTTAACATACTGTTGGAAAAGCAAGCATGTAGGCAAACAAACTTGTATAAAGTGTTTACAAGTGGGAAGTGACTGTCTGTAGTGATAAAAAAAGCACACTCTTCATGTGGAGATCGAGCGAGAGGACCGAACATCATGAATATTAATGAACTGAAACTGAAACTGAAAGTATGAATTTTTATGTGTGTGTAAATGCATATGAATTATTAATGCCAGCTAGATTAAGATTCATCAGTAGGAAATTGTAGAGCTGTGGAGAGTGAGACTTACAAAAAATGAATTCAGTAGTTATTGTAGACTTAAGTTAATGTTAAGTTGCATGCTTGCACGATTTTGAAGTAAGGTTGTGGAATTGCAAGTTTGCACGATAATACATGCAGAAAATTTGACATCATTACATTGTTTTATGTGTAAACATGATGTAGGATCATAAGATAATGACGCAAGATACGCATGAGTATACCCACTTAGCAGTGGAGTTCTAACATGCTGTATGACGCATGAAAGAGTGCTCATAGATGCGACTGACACATGCGAGTTCTTTGTCATGGTCACGCCATCGTCCATTGACCGAATGAGTTTTATATACAGTGGTCAATAACTTATCTGTTTCGCAATATAACGATAGGGGTCAAACAACTCAAAGTCTTTCAAATATAATACTAGGTGATTGGTAAGATTCTTTTTCGAGAAGGGCTGGGCACAGAAACAAGTGGCAACTCTTGCAAATAGACTTTTTGTCGCCGTCTCATTATTTTGTGGACTGGAGATTTTAGCCCATCATTCTGTCGAGAGTCTATTCCATGCCTCCTCAACTTTGACATCGATCTTATCCAGGACATCTTGATATAGTGGTTCCAGAAGATGGAAAATTGTTGGCAGACTTCTAGTAAGTACGTCACCATATTGTCGATTAATGTCTGGGGACTTACATGCAATAAGCCTTGTTGTAACCTGCTACATTTTAGTTTACGCTAATACTCAAAGGTAAATGTCGTGATGTATATCGTAGGCTGCCATGAGATTTGCATTTTCATTAGATTTTTCAAGATAGCTCTCTATGTCAAATGTAGCGAAATATGGGAAAAATCTCCTACTTCCCTCTACTGAAATTCCCTCAGCCTCCAGGCGGCTAAGTTGTGAAATGTTGCAAGCCCCTTAGGAAAAACGTGTTTGGTTGCTGTTGCGCTGCAGAGTTTTTCGTGTCGATGAAGCGTTTTTCTAGATTTCCACAATTTTTTGCATTGTCTACATTGATACTTAAGACAATACCTCTCGATGCCAATGATATAACTGAAGTTACTGTCGTGAAGATCTTCAAGATCTCTGATCTCGGTAAAATGAGCCTTACATTTTGAACAAACCAAGCGTTAACTTTCCTCATCGGAAAAAACATTTGGAAAGATGTTGTGTCTTCTCGTATGTCGTCCTGAACTATCGAGTCGCCCAAACGCATTCCCACACGCAAACATACAAAACTCGTTGATCCTGATGAAATGTCAGATGATGACGGGTCAAGTCTTTCTTTGCTCCATCTGTTGTTCTATCCTCCTGCCCATGGATATTTCGATGATGGTGCTGGGATTTCTCATGGCGCTTTAAGCTGTCGATTCGTTTGAAAGTCTCACCACACACTTTACACGCGTGCAATACTTGCTGATTCTGATGATGCATGCGATGATGACGCCTGATATTGCTCTTCTAGCTGAAAACTTTGCACTGCACATCTCACAAGTATATTTAATCGAACTTTCTATCTTAACTTCAAAAAGTATTATACATGGATAAGCCAAACATGAGAATCTAGAGAGTTTCGCTAAGACGAGAGACGAGAGATGGTTTAATTGTGTACGCCGTAAAAGATTAGCGCCTGACCATGCTGACTGAGCTCGAAGTTTAATTGCACTAATTTAAATCACCCGCCAATGATACTCAAATAAACAATGACGTCATTCCACTGGGGAATTCCACAATCGTCCATTCTTGTTACGTAACAGTTGTGTCTGATGTCGCAGCACTTGGCGTGTTCTGTTTGCAGACTTCTCTTCTTTCTTCTCTCCTCTTCCTTTCCTGTCTTTTGTTCTTCGTAGACTTGTATTGTTACCGTCTTCTCTCCTCTCGGTACTCGGTCTCGCGTCTTACAGTGTATGTACGTGTGGGTAATCGAATGTGTGTACGAACGTGTTGTCCTTGTCATATTTTCCCGGTACACGTGGTTCAGTGAGCAGTGTCCGGGCACTAGCACTGGTATTCTATATTTTTTTCCCAACCGGTGTATCTCAAAATAATTACATGTATATTGTTATCGAATAGTATATCATTTACTCATTATTTATCTAGCGATCCACGTCCGACAAGCTTTGCTTTTTAGTGGATCACTATTTTCTATAATCGAATTTATTTTCCGCTCGCCCACGAAGTATTCATACAGTGTTTTTTTCCTAAATATTGTACATGTTATATGTTGTTCTATAATTTGTCTCGTATAGATATTTCATGAACCTTTTGCAAACGTTTGAACAATATTATTTCATCACATGTATACTTTGTACTATGTTTTTTTGATTTTCGATGATTGGAAATAAACTATGATTGAATTGATTGAATTCCCGCTATCGCCAATGACGTAAAAAGTACCCGGATGTTGATTTAAGCGTCATTTATGGTGCATTTTGGGATAGTCCGTTAGCAAAGTCACTTCCGTTCGTACGCGCGTGATACGTGACTAATGCTATTTACACACACAAGTGACTGTATTCTACGTGTACTTCCGGTTTTCTTGACTTGAATTACAGCTTTAATATGATTTGAAATTTCTCCATTCTTAAGAAATTGCTGTTAATACGACTATTGGTTGTTGCTGCGAAGCTGCCATGTGTTGTTCGCACGACAATGAATGAAAAAAAATCTGCAGAAATAGGACCCTTACTGGCATGCGAGACGTGACGTGGCCGCGTGGGTCAAGTTTGCGGGTGACTCCACAGCGCAATACGTGCACGCGCGACTTACTAGTAGTGGTAGTATTATAGTAGCACTAGGTAGTAAGCCTAGTGCCTACGTACATTGTACGTACGTACTTATCTGTGATGTACGCCGTACCGGTATGTGTTAGCTTATGCGCTATGCGTGCAGTGGTGCATAATGCTAGCAAGGCCGGCCGCCGGCTTGGCGGGGAGCGTTTTTTTTTAAGACGGCACAGATTGGGGCATGGCACGTGTTAAACCTATAGGAAAAACGTTGGGTTAGGGTTTTTGGTTATGGTTAGGGTTAGGGTTAGGGTTAGGGTTGGGGTTAGGGTTAGGGTTAGGGTTAGGGTTAGGGTTTGATGGTTAGGGTTAGGATTAGGATTAGGGTCAGGTTTAGGGATAGGGTCCCCGATAGATTTTTAGTTTCCCCAATCTGTGCCGTCTAAAAAAAAACACGCTGGCGGGGACTACAGTGTACGAGTATGACAGGCCTGGCAACTCGCTGGCTCGGGCGGTACAGCGGCCTACTGTACTGTACTATAGTATCCGTGGTCGGCGCTGCGCTATAGGTAAGGTCACGTACGCGCACGCTAGCGTTGTGCAAATTATGACCCGCGCCGGAAGTGCCCTTGCTACCAAGTGCACTAAATCTTGACGAAAAAGCCACATCCGGGTACTTTTTACGTCATTGGCGATAGCGAGAATTGACTCATAGAGGCAAGTCCCAACAGATGAAATCTGTTTGCCAGTTCATGGTTGTGGTCTCGTTTCTGATATTTGTTGCTGATGTTCAAAACCAGACTAGTATTTCTGTATTTCGCCGTTTCGCCGTCCCATACATGGCTCCTATTCTTGTCCATATCATCGTGTTTACAAACATTTCCTGTTTTGTGCATAGTAATTTCATAATGGAAAACAATTTGATTTGAAATAGAGAATTGATTTTACTGTTCTTTTAATTGTATGCAATATTATGGATTATCATTAATTGGATATTTCAAAATACGTACGTACGTCCATTGTAATTTCTATCGTGCTATATAGACGTGGAAACACGGAGAGGGGATATTGTTAGTTTGAAAAGGGAAATACGAAAAAATTATAAAATTGTAAAAGAAGACTGTGATAACTCTCAATTCGATTGAACATAATGCACTAAACCTCATTTGCTATTATGTACACTGAAAGTCCTTGATGGGAAGTGGGCAAATGTTGTGAGTTTGAATCTAAACTTGAACTTGTATACCTTAGTAGGGTCTGCTATGTCGAAATATTGGACCCCGTTAGATTTTAGTGCCAAAATTGATATTTTTAGCTAACTTGGTCAATTTGGGGGTGCTGAATCCAAAAACTTTGGTTCCATTTTTTCGACCACGTCTTCAGCCGCCATTTTGAATTTCAAAATGGCCGCCATAGCAAATTGTATTTTGACCCAGTTCTCATAATGTGAGCATCATAGAAGATGCAAATTTGATGCAAAAAGCATGTTTATGATGTCAGACATTCTGATACAATATTTCCTGATATTGTAGATTGTTTTAATACAATGTTTGAGAGCTGCCATCTTGAAATTCAAAATGGCCGCCATAGCTGAATGCATTTTTACCTGTATCTCAGGTTGTAAGCATATGGAAAGTATAAAAAGTATCAAAAAACATGCTTGTGATGTCAGAGATGCTAATAAATACATTTTCATTTCAATGGTGGATCATTTTGGTTGGCGGCCATCTTGAAATTCAAAATTACCACCAAAGCAAATGTAATTGGGCCTATATCTCATATCGTATGCATTGTGTAAGGTTCTAACTTGGGGCAAAGAGCATGCGTATGCTATCAGACTTTCTGAAACCTATTTTTCTGAAATAATGGTTCAGTTTAATGTTATAGGTGGCCATCTTGAAATTCAAAATGGCCACCATACCATATTCTTACTCATATTCCATGTTGTAAACAATGCAGATAGTTCACATTTAGGGCATAAACCGGGCCTTTTTATTCATTTTTGAGGCTGCCATGTTATCAATCAAAATGGCTGCTTTTCAGCTAGTATCTGTGGTTACAAGCAACTTTTAGGAATATTAAAGTTTATGACGGTGTACATTGGACATTCTTTTACAAACACACACACACACACACACACACACACAATTATATACATTCTGTAATAATGGATTACTCGCATTTGCTGACACTCTTGAAATTCAAGATGGATTTCGACCCATATTTGGAGCTATAAGATCTTTATCCTGCAAACTCAAGCATGCTGGAGCATTTTCATGATGATGTAGGAACTGTGTGTAAGTCAATCACTTTAATAAATAGTATTATTATTGCACTGGCGGGACTGCTTCCTGTAGGTACACTGCCATATTGAAATGAAAAATAGCTGCCATGGGAAACATTCCTTTAAGAGCATTGCATTTGGGTAAAACTTGTGAATGGGAAATCATGTGATTCTGGTGTCAAAGCAAATGACTTTCAGAAGTGCCTCAGTATCTGTGTCTGAGTGACTTAATGCCCCCATTTAGACGATTTGGATGTAAAGTTTAAATACACAATATTAGCCGTGTGCTAGAAAATTTATCTGAAATTTACTTAGTTAATGTCTTATAGGCTCATTCCCTCCATATGTTTTTGAAGTCACACCACTTGTATAGGGCTGTACACAGGGGAGAATTGGTTCTAAATTCTTTCAGAAACAATCACTTTTGCATTTGTTGCCATATGAACATGATAATGAATTCTGTGGCTACCGTTGGTGTAGGAAGCTCAAAGCATTTAATTGCACAGTTTATGTATGTCCAACGGAAATAACTACAATGTTCCATATCATATTCCCCTGTATGCAAAGTAGAGGCACAAATAAGGTTGTGAAGGTTTACGAGGTTTGTTCTCTGGATGTGTTGTATCACGACTCTACGAGAGCAAAGCAGGAGATTGTCCAGGTTGAAGTCATCCACGCCCAACTTCTGGCAGGCATGGACTGTGTCAATGCACATTCTGCGTGATTCAAGGCTTTAATATGGATACTCCTTGGTCCGTATGTACTCTTTGAGACATCCTCAATTTTTTTTTTCAACTTCAGCCCATGCTATGAAAAGCGTGACCAAGCAGACCTGTTTTTCGCAACAATTTGCAGAACATAATCTGTCAACAATGTCAATTGTACTTTATCATCTCCTTTTCCAGCGATGGAGCAGACAACATGCGATGCAGTATTAAAAGTGAAGCTAAGATCCATTAGGAGAATGAAAATGTCAGTGTCTATTTACGTAACAATCATCAATATCTCTGGAACTCCCTATTGCTCTTGAAGTAGCATCTAATACATGCAATGGAATAAGAATATCTGCTTACTCGTTTTGACGAGTGACACCCCCATGGCATCTTTGATGAACCCTTTGTTTCTTTTTTCCCATTCTGTGTCAGATGGAATTGACTGATTAGTATTTCAACTGTCAGGCTGATTATTTGGCTCGGTTTTGTGGGTTTCTAAGGCATGGGTATGAAAAATTAACCTTTGTTAGTGAGAATGAGGAGAAGGCCATAAAATTGTGAGATGGAGAGTGATTGTGGAATTACTTAGAACAGTAGAACTTATAACTTCCGATAATTGTATTGTCCAGTAATGACTGGATAATGACAGGTCTATCAGATTTTTTGAAGTTTTGATAATTGAGGATGACCCACACAAGGGCAATCAGGAAAAACCTACTCATTGGTATTCATTATTCATTCTGTGTTATTCCAGGAATATATCCAGCAATTATGAGCTCCCTGATGAGTTGTTTATTTTGTGGTCAACAAACAAGCTTTTGAATGGGATGTCTGGTAGGGTGACCATGGTATTTATTGCCATTGCGAGACTTTTCCTTGGTTGTCTTCATTCTCTCGAGGCAACGTCAAGTTTTTTAAGACCGCCTTTAACCTTATCAGTGCTTGCTTTTGTACGCATATTTAATAACTGGGATTGAATATAACTACTAACGATGTTCCATGACTCCAAAATCGTAATAATGTTTTGCCTGAGAGGCAAAAACAAATCATGTGTAAGCGAACCACATACCCGCTTGGCTATGATGGGACGTGGGATGTAACGCTTACAAGCTTGCCCACACTTATGGGAAGGGATATAGGACCCCTCCCCTCCCCCTCCCCACACAGTTTTTGCCCCTCAGAATGGCTTGATGACGTCATTGGAACCTCGTCCTTACAGTCTGAATCTATGGCGGCCATTTGAATTAAGAGATGGCTGTCATTCTGCGTGACCTGAAAATGAATTCGGTCTAACTAGGACAATTTTAGCAAATTCATCTAAGGCGCTTCCCGCAGTATTAGGCTTATATGTTTTTCTATGGCCACCATCTTGAATTTCGAGATGGTGGCCTATCTAATGATCCACAATAGGAAACAGCTGTATGGAACGTTGGACACACAAGCATGTGTATTACTGAAAATGTGATGTTCCTACAAAAATTGTGACCGTGCATCACAAAACGAACAAAAAGTCGCACACACTGATTTTGTGTGAGGACTGAAAATAGGTGAAATGGGTCAACCGAGCCGATCTTGACTTTTCAACACTTTCTGGAAGAGCAAGTCTTCTTCTACATTACGCTAAAATTTGGGATCATAAAACGGGCAGGAAAGTGTTTTTTCGAGCAGTTCATCTTGAACATTTTTGGCAGAACAGGGTGATTTTGTGTCTTTAGAGTCCTCTTGTCATTTCCTAAAAAACCTTGTACACACTCTCCACTTTCAACTCCTATAACTTTTGAAAGGATGATGCTACTACTTTGAAAGTTGGCATTAATTAAGGACAGAATGTGTTAATAAGGCATGCCCAATTTCAGTTCGATTTGATAATCTCTTCATTGTTGTTACTCCAGTGGTTTACATCCTTTTTTTGCCCATTCATCGCACAGCCAGCACGGCTTGGTAAAGATTGGTAAACATGGTAAAGATTGAATAAACACTCTACTTCAGAGCTTCTTTTCTCAGTTCACACTTTTCCTGAGTGTGTACTTTCATTCCAATATTTAGATAGGTTAGGATAGTCCATTTTATTTGATTTGATTTATGCATCATTTCAAAGCTGATAGTCTGCTCTTTCAGAATATGCTCTTAACTAAAATTTCATGTCTGGCGACTTTGTTCGTTTTGTGGTGCAGGGTCACAATTGCAATATGACATATGGGTAAAAACGCTATGGCGGCCATTTTGAATTTCAAGATGGCAGCCAATAAATTGCATCAAAACAATCCACAATATCAGAAAATGATATATCAGAGTGTCTGACATCACAACCATGTATTTTGCACCAAATTTGAAGCTTCTTCAATGCTCATTGTATGAGATATAGTTCAAAATACTGTTTGCTATGGCGGCCATTTTGAAATTCAAGATGGCAGCCTACAAATTGTATCAAAACAATCCACAACATCAGAAAAAGATATACCAGTGTGTCTGACATCACAACAATGCATTTTGCACCAAATTTGAAGCTTCTACAATGCTCACTTAATGAGATATAGATAAAAATACAGTTTGCTATGGCAGCCATTTTGAAATTCAAAATGGCGGCTGAAAACGTGGTCGGAAAAAATGGAACCAAAGTTTTTTGGATTCAGCACCCTAAAATTGACAAAGTTAGCCAAAAAATCAATTTTGGCACAAACATCTCACGGGATTACATAGTAGCCTCTACTATTAGCAACACTTACGCATTTTACTCTTGATGACAGCTCAACTTCGGTAATCTTCATATCAATGCTAACGGTTATCGGCAGTATCATCAACAGCGCCCTCTACACTACCGGGACTATGCACCTTTAATGTCACGCCCATTCACAAGCTAAACATCTCTGTGTCATACATTTTATATAATCTTTGCATATGCTGATAAAATCTACCCTTTCATATCATCGTGCAAAATCATACGACTTGAGAACAAACACTCCACACACGCCATACAATCGGTTGCAAAAGAGTCACCCTCCTTAGCTTTACACGTACAAACATAATCATATATAGCCTACATACCATTGCATAATCATACATATTTATAAATTAAGTTTGTAAATATTTATATACTAGATCATAGAGTTACACAATTTACCGTTAGTGCACCAGTTTTCGACAGGAGCCAGATATCGACACCAAGCAGATAATTCTTATTAGATTTTATACTCAATACAAACGTCTTACTTCAACAATCAACCAAGTTATCAATCACTTTTCTAGGCTTATAAACACCGATTGTCACTTGTCATCATAATCCGACGGTAGAATATTTAGGAAAAAAACAACACAGTGTCAGCGGAAATGTAGATGTCAGCCATGTTTAGGAGTTCAAAACAATATGACGCATTTTGTATACATCGCCGTAAAATGAAATTCACCCATGCCGGTTATCTTACTTTAGTATCAGTTTGTTTGCCAAATCCTGACGTGAGATCTCATAATCGTCTATAGTAATTTCATGGCTGAATTCGTGATAAAAGAGCAAACTTGTAGAAAGAATTG